>NW_025335192.1:1012500-1042500 GCF_018152115.1 Drosophila rhopaloa
CACTTTGCAATCGGCTTAAGTTTGGTAAAGTTATGGACTCTCTAAGTCCAATTTTAAGTCACTCTGTTACAAGTCCTCGGATATCTAGAAATAACTAACATGAAAATGGGTCAAAAAAATTAATCGACGTTAAATTGAAAAATTTGAATGCAGATTTTTAGAGAATCGAATCAGAAGTCTTTAGAGGTATGCCACCTTGCAATCGGCTTAAGTTTGGTAAAGTTATGGACTCTCGAAGTTCAATTTTGGGTCAAAGTTAAACAAGTCAAATTAGAAATAACTGACATGAAAATGGGTCAAAAATTTGATCAACGTTAAATTGAAAAATTTGAATGCAGATTTTTAGAGAATCGAATCAGAAGTCTTTAGAGGTATGCGGCTTTGGAATCGGCTTAAGTTTGATTAAGTTATGGACTCTCGAAGTTCAATTTTGGGTCAAAGTTAAACAAGTCAAATTAGAAAAACTGACATGAAAATGGGTGAAAAATTTGATCAAAGTTAAATTGAACAAGAAAGGAAAGCAAACTTCGGGCGGAGCCGAAGTTGATATACCCTTGCAGAATATTCTGTAAATTATATTCTCCAAATTTATTTATATGATGCATTCTTAATACTCATAAAAAATCCCAACTTCCCAACTTTAAAAACACCAAAGTATAGCATTTCCAATCGTTCAGTTATATGGCAGCTACAAGATATAGTCGGCCGATCCTTATGAAATTTGGTAGGTCGGATTGATTGGCGAAAAATTAAGCCCATAGATAATCCCAACTTTCTAACTTTACAAACACCAAAGTTATGGCATTTCCGATCAATCAGTTATATGGCGGCTATAGGATATAGTGGCCCGATCCGGCTCGTTCCGACTTATATACTACCTGCAATAGAAAGACAACTTTTGGGAAAGTTTCAAGCAGATAGCTTTAAAACTGAGGGACTAGTTTGCGTAGAAACGGACGGACGGACAGACGGACAGACGGACGGACAGACGGACGGACAGACGGACGGACAGACGGACAGACGGACGGACAGACGGACAGACGGACGGACATGACCGACAGACGGATCGACTCTCCTGGTGATGCTGATCAAGAATATATATACTTTATAGGGTCGGAAATGTCTCCTTCACTGCGTTGCAAACTTTTGACTGAAATTATAATACCCTCTGCAAGGGTATAAAAATTTGAATGCAGATTTTTAGAGAATCAAATCAAAAGTTTTTAGGGATACCACCCTTAAAAAACGGCAAAATTTTAAAAAATAAATAACCCCCCAAAAAAAATTTTAAAAAAAAAATTAAAAAAAACAAAAAAAAAAAAAAAAAAAAAAAAAAAAAAAAAAAAAAAAAAAAAAAAAAAAAAAAAAAAAAAAAAAAAAAAAAACAAAACATGTAAAAACAAATTTATATACCCTCATTATAATAATTATTCAGTGTATTTATTTGGTCAGAAAGAAAATGACAGCCATCAAATCGCGTAAATTGGCCTTATATTTTTATCATGTTAATATATAGTAAATGAACCTATTTAATTTTATCGGATTGTTGCTAGTTTCAGTGATATTTATTTCGAAATTCTCGTACTCAGCCCCCACACCACGACAAGGTCTCAATCCACGAGGGGGAAACTATATTTGCTTAAATAATAAAGATAAATACAATTAGAATATATATACAATTATCTTTTTACAATTTATATTATATCTATTTATTTTATTTATTTACAATTGAGCGCTTATTATATAATAGTTATATTTCTTTACAAGCTATAACTGAGGAAAATTCCATCATGATGACTATATGGTGTTTCATATATGAGGGCGAGGGTTTCCGGAATTCGAGCATCAGTAAATATCCAATCAATCTGCGTAAGGTGTTTTGTTGTTGGAGAGCTGTTTGTTCCAAAAAGGTTATACGCATTTAAAATTGCCTCCAGAGAATCAGTTCTTAAGTATCTGCAAATATTAAAATCTCCTAATATTACCACTTTATTATTATCTATTCTGCGTACTTTTTCGACGTCAGCTTTAATTTCATTTCGAAATCTTGTAATAGGAAATCTAGGACTCCTATATACAATTAAAAATGACGTGTCAAGAAATTTAAATGCAATTGATTGATAGGTGCTCATCGGGCTTATTGATTTAGTTGTTTCGAACAAAAATACAACATTTTGCGAAATACTCTGCTTAGCATAGATGAGTATTCCGTTCTTCCCAATACCATTCAAACGATTGCTATCTATTCTCCTTATAATGTCAAAATCTCTTATATTATACTCTTCATGTGGAAGAGTCCAGGTTTCAACAAAACATAAAAAGTTTGCGGAACAAATAATTTTGTCGTTGGCAATATCTTCGTGATGAGCACGAAGAGACTCAACATTGTGGTAATACAATGAGATGGCATCATTTCTATTGAACAAGAATTCGTATTGCGTAGTCAAAGCCTTTTCCCCTCTTAAACATTGAAGTTCTTCTTGGACATTTGTTGCTCCAAATCTAGTTGGAGGAACAAAGTCTCCTAAAAGGAAAAGACCCGATGCGCATGTTGCCCTGCTGCATCCTACGTAAAGCGAAGCTCGCTTAATGCCTCTTTTAAGATGCACTGCGACTTTGCTGTAGGTTGCTCCTTGGCTTTTGTGGATGGTAATAGCCTCAGCAGGAACAACTGGGAATTGCTTACGATCAATCGAAGAATGTCCTGAATTTCCGCACTGAAAAACTCGGGCTGTTTTCTGAATGGGAGTCCAACCGGGATTATCATTCCTTCGAACTTTTGACCTGGCTATGGCCCCAACCGTAGGATCTGAAAACTTTATCCACAGTCCTGTAACTATATGGGAGCCGTTAACCATGCAATGGTCAATTTGCATTAATTGGCCAGTTGCACCATTTACTAGTCCGTCATTTGTGTCTATATTGACGGTAACCATATACTTTGCCGTTGTTTTTAGCTGAAGAATATATGGTAAGCCCTGGGTTTCTGAGGTTTTCATATTTTGGGCCATTCTTAACGTCCTGACTCTATTGCTTTCTGACATATTTGCTGATTTAACAGTATCTATGGCAGTTGAAAAGAACTCTTCAGTCTGAATTTGGGCAAGCTTAAAGGTATTATAATGGGTAACCTCATCATTAGAGCAGAACAAATGAATTGCGTCATCAGCAACCTCGGTGGCTGAAACAACTCTTTGCCTAAGAAGCTCTACATCTGCGTCTGTCATATTAGCCTCGGACATATTATTTAATGCCAAAGCAAACGCGTGATCGTCCCGTTGTCTCATTATTTCAGTTAACTCAAAAAACTTAAAATTATTCCAAAGGTTAGCTCCGGCAAGAATGTTATAGGGGTTATTACTATTTTCTAGGAATATCCACCGATCCCCAACTGGGCTAAGCTGCTTCAGATCTCCAAACACTATTATTGATTTTCCACCAAAAATTAGATCTTGAGTTCTAAAAATTTGTCGAAGTCTTTGATCTAAATACCCAAGCATTTTCGATCCGACCATGGAAATTTCATCTATAATAATTAATTGGATGTCAATTAACTTGCAATGCAAAGTGTTTAAAGAATCATTATTTAAGGGTCTTAACGGACCCGAAGATTGATTAACAGGAAGGGAGAAAACGGAATGAAGCGTAAGTCCTCCAATCCCAAAAGCAGCTTTTCCAGTAGGAGCACAAAGTAAAACCTTTGCAGAATCAGTTGCCCCAGGAAGCTTATTCGCCCGCCACGTTATAGACTGATATATTGTTGAAATCAGCCTACTTTTTCCGACTCCAGCACCTCCACCAACATATTCATAAAAAATGTTCTTTGCTGCAACATTATGCATTACATGGGCGTAATACTGGCGTTGCTTAAAGTTAAGCGACCTAGTAAGGGAGCAAAGTGTGTCTTCAGATACCAAAGGAGGAAGTCTAATAAGTTGAAGTTCTCCATCCTCTGGGTTATTTTCAATGTCATCTTGGAGTACATTTACGTTTTGCCCAACGTTTGGTACTGCCAAGGCTCTAAACTCTTCATCTAGGTATTGGGAGGCAAGCCCCTCAGCAAGATGACTGTTTGGTTCTCTATCAAAATTTTGCAATTCTTGAAGAACCCTCTCCAATTCCATATCATCAAACACATCATATTGCTCTTTGTTGGCCTTGATTATTTCAAAATTATTTCTGAATGTACTTTCATTGTCATTTAAAATAAGTTCCGATTCCTCACTCCTCCACGGAAAGAAAAGCATTACATGCTCTCTAAAATAATCAGATGGGGAAGAGTTTAAGCTAAAGCGAACCCATCTAAGAATTAAGGCATGCTTACGCCTTTTCACACTACCAGTCCCATCTAGCAGTGCGAAACATTGTTCAGCAATGGCGTTTTCCTCATCTGGTTCCAAGTCGATCGGTTCATCATAATCTTCGTTGGACCTTTCTGTTCGAGAGTTGGACTTGCCGAATTTGTACCAAGCCGCAAATTCTGCAAGACATATTGACTCTAATTGTTC
This sequence comes from Drosophila rhopaloa, assembly GCF_018152115.1. Taxonomy (NCBI): domain Eukaryota; kingdom Metazoa; phylum Arthropoda; class Insecta; order Diptera; family Drosophilidae; genus Drosophila; species Drosophila rhopaloa. The sequence continues at coordinate 1,017,009 of NW_025335192.1, forward strand.
ATGCCTTTGTACATACCGATCAAGTAAGTTTTTCTCAAAGATATCAGTGGAGTTTTCAGGAAGCTGTTCTATTTCCCTATTAGATCGCACTATCCGCACTCTTTTATCTGGATGGCAAGTGTTAACAAAAATATTTCCTTCGCTAGCCTCTGACATGTGTAATCCCAAAATGTTGTAGGCTGCTTCTTGGGCAGAAATCTCTGTAGCGTTAATGAACTTGCTCCCGAGATGCTGCAGTTTTCTTTTAACTGAAATATTTCCGTGACTTATTTCAGTCATTGCTTCGCGAAGGAGTTGCGACACTCCACGGTTGGATTTGTTAATGTAGTTAACTATATAACTACAACACGCGTACGCATCTAGGATAAATTGAATATCCATGTTTGCTCTATGTAAGCCCAAAATATTTTTGTTGTAAGCATTTAACAACCTGTCGGAAAATTTGCGACGAAGAAATATCTGAGGTTTTTTTAGGCTGGAGCGAATGGCAAACTTATATTCTTCAAATGTAGTATCAAGGTGGGTCAGGAAAAGGTTAAAATTATTAAAAGTGCCTGCTTCTTCATCGGAACTAGACTTTAAAAGCTCTTTAATTTTTTTAAACAATTCTTTAGAATGTTCAACATTGGTTTCGTTTTCTTCTAATGGATATAACACCAATGTTTCAGGCATTGGAGGGTATGGCATATTGAAGCGGCAGAATTCCTGGCCACGCAGCTCTCTTAAACATGAAGAGCTGTGCTTATGGCGCTGGTATTGAATAAATTCTTGCAATTCAGGATCTTCTCCGCTAGTAGTAATAAACCGATCAACAAAACGTATAACTTGATCGCAATTCTCTGCTCCGTCCAGCCTTGGAGCTTCAGAAAGCCAGTACATGCCATGAGAGTGTGGCGATCCCCTGTGCTGAAACTCGATCCTCCAATAATAGTGGACTAGGGTATATTCGCCAAATATCTCAGAACTTTTGAAAACTTTCAGCAATTGTCGGAGCCTGTAGTCAAAGTAACGGGAGCATGTTACTGGGTCAGATCGGATTAAGCGAGCTTTTTCGGTACTCGAAAGAGCTGCCGCTTCGTCCTCATTTATATTTTTGCCATCCACCAAAAGAGAAATAATAACTAACAGCTCATTCCATCTAGATTCAGCAGCGGAAAGAGTTATGAAAAATGTAGGCAACCCAAATTGTCTTATCATGGCAATAACTTTTTTTTTTTTCAGCCTCCCAATGAGCTGGGGCGGAACGTAGACCTTTAAGAATATGATACCCGTCGTCATGCTGTACAAGTCTGTCAACAAATGATTCATCCCTTATATTTGCAGCAGTTACCGCACCTGACTTTTTTCGTAGGGCGATGGAAATTGTGTTTTGAATTCGCTGCATCTCATAAAACTTGTACATATAAAGGACTTTAGGTACCACTGCACAACGACGGTCGTAGAAACGAATCTGTGATCTAGCTTTCTTTGCATAGGTCACATTGGCCTTAAATATTTCACCGCAAGATATAGTTGGGAACGAAAGTTCTTCCGCATCTTCATCTAGGGTTAGGTTTGTTGGACGGCGGCCTTCCCCAGGGGCCAAAGCAATACGTTCGAGCTCAGTATTGTTATTTTCTAATAAAGTTTCATGACCGCCTGGATTTAGCTCTTCTTCTTGTTGATCGATTTGTTGAGAATAAAGCTGTTGTCGCAATAGTTGTTCAACTTCTTCTCGATCAGATTCATCTGCGATAAAAGGTAATTCTTCCCTATCGCCAACTTGGTTAAGCCAGTCATTATCAAATATGATATTGTGTTTTCTGTACAGTTCAGTGTTAACTAAATACCGTACAGCTTCAAGGACCCGAGCTGGTCGAATAGTTTCTGTCATAAAATTATGGGAGTATTCCAGTTTCCTTTTAAGGTGAACTTGGATTACATGTGTGGAATTAAACGATCGGGGAAGCGCACTTACAGTGTCTGGGACAGAAATAGGAACATTTACCACCGCTCCTCTTATTCCGCATTGCCTTTCATATCCTAAGGAGATAATGCGCATAAACGGAATTCGAGGAGAAATAAGGCGCTCTTCCAGACACGTTAAGTTTTTAAGGCACTCCGGAATTTCTGGAAAGTCTAAGCCATTGGAAAGACAAAGAGATGGTAGTCTGCCTTTGGAAACAGCTTGACGGCATGTACTGCAGAATAGATATATACCGGACGGACTCGGAAATTTCCTACTTAAATAAAATGAGTTGCCTACGTTCATATTGGGGAACTTAGAAGATATAAGAAATTGATTCAAACCACTTACCTGGGATGAAAACCATGTTCCTCCACAGCATGTACATATTTTTGTTGGTCCGTCCTTAATGTTTCGAAGATATTGTTCCCGCGCAGTGTTTCGGCTCCTCCGGCGCTGTAATTCCCGTTGATCCTCCCTTTCATCTGCGGAAAGTTCAGCTCTAGCAGCAATATTTCGCTGCGACTGCCTTAAAGATTCCGCCTGACGATTTTAGGTACTGCTCCTATATGTGATTAATCTTTCCGCGGCCATTTCCTGAATTTGTTGCTCTCGAAGCCTCTGCTGTAGGCGTGTCTCCCGGCTACGCAATGTGTTATAGTGCTGCTGATGCGCACGAGTTATGGGGTTATTCCTAACGATCCTGTGAGCATCAGCGTCCCTTACGCGCTCTGGTCTGCGATTTTCTTCAACGGCCCTCCAGGTAGCGCGATTAGCAGTATTTTGTGACTGCTGTCGTCGGCGCTCCTCGGAGTTTGCCCTGGCAAGAGCGTGCGCTATAGCGTCCTGTTCTCGCTCTGGCCTGCGATTTTCTTCTTCCGCCCTCCAGGTAGCGCGATGAGCAGTATTTTGGGACTGCTGTCGTCGGCGCTCCTCGGAGTTTGCCCTGGCTAACGCGTGCGCTGCAGTGTTTCGGTCCTGCTGTCGTTGACGTTCCTCGGAGTTAGCTCTGGCCTGAGCGTGAGCTATAGCGTCCTGTTCCCGCTCTGGCCTGCGATTTTCTTCATCGGCCCTCCAGGTAGCGCGATTAGCAGTATTTTGCGACTGCTGTCGTCGGCGCTCCTCGGAGTTTGCCCTGGCTAACGCGTGCGCTGCAGTGTTTCGGTCCTGCTGTCGTCGACGTTCCTCGGAGTTAGCTCTGGCCTGAGCGTGAGCTATAGCGTCCTGTTCCCGCTCTGGCCTGCGATTTTCTTCATCGGCCCTCCAGGTAGCGCGATTAGCAGTATTTTGCGACTGCTGTCGTCGGCGCTCCTCGGAGTTTGCCCTGGCTAACGCGTGCGCTGCAGTGTTTCGGTCCTGCTGTCGTCGACGTTCCTCGGAGTTAGCTCTGGCCTGAGCGTGAGCTATAGCGTCCTGTTCCCGCTCTGGCCTGCGATTTTCTTCATCGGCCCTCCAGGTAGCGCGATTAGCAGTATTTTGCGACTGCTGTCGTCGGCGCTCCTCGGAGTTAGCTCTGGCCTGAGCGTGAGCTATAGCGTCCTGTTCCCGCTCTGGCCTGCGATTTTCTTCTTCGGCCCTCCAGGTAGCGCGATTAGCAGTATTTTGCGACTGCTGTCGTCGGCGCTCCTCGGAGTTAGCTCTGGCCTGAGCGTGAGCTATAGCGTCCTGTTCCCGCTCTGGCCTGCGATTTTCTTCATCGGCCCTCCAGGTAGCGCGATTAGCAGTATTTTGCGACTGCTGTCGTCGGCGCTCCTCGGAGTTAGCTCTGGCCTGAGCGTGAGCTATAGCGTCCTGTTCCCGCTCTGGCCTGCGATTTTCTTCATCGGCCCTCCAGGTAGCGCGATTAGCAGTATTTTGCGACTGCTGTCGTCGGCGCTCCTCGGAGTTAGCTCTGGCCTGAGCGTGAGCTATAGCGTCCTGTTCCCGCTCTGGCCTGCGATTTTCTTCATCGGCCCTCCAGGTAGCGCGATTAGCAGTGTTCAGTGCGCGTTCCCTAGCTCGAACTCGATCACTTCGCCTTCTGACAAGGCGTGCTGCCGTATTTCGCGTGCGTGCGTCCTCAGCTAGTTCCAAATTACTTGCGCGGCAATATGTAAGGCATTCCGGGTCCTTATCTGCGGTGCATTTTGACGATATTGGGCTCGGCTGCGCCTCAGTGCGGCTTGGCGGCGTTGTTCCTGAGATAAAGAAGATACGCGTGGCATTCTCTTTTTTTTTTGCTGTTTAAAAAATCGTAAAAATAAAAATTTAAAGGGATTATACGTGTTTGTTATTAAAAAATTTTAAATTCAGGGAATTTTGAAATTGTGATAAAATGATAAATTTATGTACTATGCCCCGTATTTGGTTTACGGTTGATACATACATAATTTTATAATTTTCTGATAGATAGACAAAATACTGCAATTGTTATTATTTAATTGTGGAAAATTGTGGAAAATATAATGTGTATTAAAACAGCAAAGGGAGACAGAAAATTCGGACAGTTTTAACAAATTAACGGAAACTTACCAATTATCAATTGTAGGAGATATCACTTTAAATCACTTTTTAATTTAATTTTTCACTTTTGAATAACAAAAAGTACACAATACAAGTAATATAGGCTTCACAGAAACAGGTTGTTATACGGCGACTGTTATTTACAGACTAATCCATGGATTAGGCATACGTGTCAATATAAAGGCTGGTATTTTACCTGTTGACAGCACAAAGGTCAACCCTTTTTCTCACGAAGAATCCCGTAGTGCAGAAAGGTGCAGGTAACTACTTTGATTATGCAATTAAAGGATTGTGTACGTGTACATTAGTGAATCAGTTACCTTACCATTTGACCTGTATGATGTAAATCAAGAATTGGAAAAGTCTAGGTAGACTGGGTTGCAATATGAAATCAAACTATCGGGTTGTATATACCTGCCCTTGATTCATAAATGTAAAAGTAAATTAAGGTGACTTTCTGTAGGGGCGTAATAACCTGCATAGTGTTCGGCAATATTTGTAAAAGTTTTAGTATGTAGGGTTACAAATAAATATAAAATAAAACTATCAGAGAAACCCTTAACCAGTCGTGGGGTATCAAACTTTAATACATAAAAAAGACCTTTGTAAAATAGATGACAGATGTTTTGTATATTTAAAATAAAAAAAATAATAATAACTGAATCTGAAATCTGGGAATATGTTGAAAGGAAAAGATTATGTCAGTATGCCAATCTTATTTGCAAGATCTATATGATTTGTATACAATCTTAAAACATATGATTTCTCCAAAAATGTCAGTAAATGTTTCAAAACGCTTAAGCTGTGTTGATTTGCCTGTTATTTAATGATCATTCTAAGACATCTATATGATATAGTCTTAAAATTTTTATAAAATTAAAACTATTATTCTGAGATTGCTAAAATTTACTATATCTTGGAGTATATGGAAATATTTTAGGAAACGACAAAGTTATAGTTACGAACTGACGGAAGATGTATTCGAATCGCCTGATATAACAATGAAGCTAGGTCGATTTTACTCTCAAGTTTTCGGTCATTTCTATGAAAGCTATATGATATTATTGTCCGATTTCAATAAAAATTAAAACGTAAATCTAAAATATTCAAGATTTACTATATCTTGAAGTATATTTATTTAAATTATTAAACATCGAAGTAATAATTTTTTCTCATTTATTTCATATAATTGTTCCGATTGTTCCTATGGGAGCTATATGATACTGTCATCCGATTTTAATAAAATGAAAACCGTAATTCCATAGTATTTAAATATTAACAAATCCTGAAGAACAAAAAAAATTCTTAATACTCATAAAAATCCAAACTTCCTAACTTTAAAAACACCAAAGTTATGGCATTTTCAATCGTTCAGTTATATGGCAGCTATAAGATATAGTCGGCCGATCCTTATGAAATTTGGTAGGTCGGATTGATTGGCCAAATATAAAACCTGTAGAAAATCTTAACTTTCTAACTTTACAAACACCAAAATTATGGCATTTCCAATCGTTCAGTTATATGGCAGCTATAGGATATAGTCGGCCGATCCTTATGAAATTTGGTAGGTCGGATTGATTGGCCAAATATAAAACCCATAGAAAATCCCAACTTTCTAACTTTACAAACACCAAAGTTATGGCATTTCCGATCAATCAGTTATATGGCAGCTATAGGATATAGTCGGCCGATCCTTATGAAATTTGGTACGTCGGATTGATTGGCCAAATATAATACCCATAGAGAGTCCCAACTTCTTATCTTTAAAAACACCAAAGTTATGACTTTTCCGATCGTTCAGTTATATGGCAGCTATATGATATAGTCGCCCGATCCGGCTCGTTCCGACTTATATACTACCTGCAATAGAAAGACAAGTTTTGCGAAAGTTTCAAGCAGATAGCTTTAAAACTGAGGGACTAGTTTGCGTAGAAACGGCGGACGGACAGACGGACAGACGGACAGACGGACAGACGGACGGACAGACGGACATGGCTAGATCGACTCTCCTGGTGATGCTGATCAAGAATATATATACTTTATAGGGTCGGAAATGTCTCCTTCACTGCGTTGCAAACTTTTGACTGAAATTATAATACCCTCTGCAAGGGTATAATTAAAACTATTATTCTGAGATTGCTAAAATTTACTATATCTTGGAGTATATGGAAATATTTTAGGAAACGACAAAGTTATAGTTACGAACTGACGGAAGATGTATTCGAATCGCCTGATATAACAATGAAGCTAGGTCGATTTTACTCTCAAGTTTTCGGTCATTTCTATGAAAGCTATATGATATTATTGTCCGATTTCAATAAAAATTAAAACGTAAATCTAAAATATTCAAGATTTACTATATCTTGAAGTATATTTATTTAAATTATTAAACATCGAAGTAATAATTTTTTTCTCATTTATTTCATATAATTGTTCCGATTGTTCCTATGGGAGCTATATGATACTGTCATCCGATTTTAATAAAATGAAAACCGTAATTCCATAGTATTTAAATATTAACAAATCCTGAAGAACAAAAAAATTCTTAATACTCATAAAAAATCCAAACTTCCTAACTTTAAAAACACCAAAGTTATGGCATTTTCAATCGTTCAGTTATATGGCAGCTATAAGATATAGTCGGCCGATCCTTATGAAATTTGGTAGGTCGGATTGATTGGCCAAATATAAAACCTGTAGAAAATCTTAACTTTCTAACTTTACAAACACCAAAATTATGGCATTTCCAATCGTTCAGTTATATGGCAGCTATAGGATATAGTCGGCCGATCCTTATGAAATTTGGTAGGTCGGATTGATTGGCCAAATATAAAACCCATAGAAAATCCCAACTTTCTAACTTTACAAACACCAAAGTTATGGCATTTCCGATCAATCAGTTATATGGCAGCTATAGGATATAGTCGGCCGATCCTTATGAAATTTGGTACGTCGGATTGATTGGCCAAATATAATACCCATAGAGAGTCCCAACTTCTTATCTTTAAAAACACCAAAGTTATGACTTTTCCGATCGTTCAGTTATATGGCAGCTATATGATATAGTCGCCCGATCCGGCTCGTTCCGACTTATATACTACCTGCAATAGAAAGACAAGTTTTGCGAAAGTTTCAAGCAGATAGCTTTAAAACTGAGGGACTAGTTTTAGTTAAACGGACGGACAGACGGACAGACGGACAGACGGACAGACGGACAGACGGACGGACAGACGGACGGACAGACGGACGGACAGACGGACAGACGGACATGGCTAGATCGACTCTCCTGGTGATGCTGATCAAGAATATATATACTTTATAGGGTCGGAAATGTCTCCTTCACTGCGTTGCAAACTTTTGACTGAAATTATAATACCCTCTGCAAGGGTATAAAAATTTGAATGCAGATTTTTAGAGAATCGAATCAGAAGTCTTTAGAGGTATGCCACTTTGGAATCGGCTTTTGGTAAAGTTATGGACTCTCGAAGTTCAATTTTGGGTTAAAGTTAAACAAGTCAAATTAGAAATAACTGACATAAAAATTGGTGAAAAATTTGATCAAAGTTAAATTGAAAAATTTGAATGCAGATTTTTAGAGAATCGAATCAGAAGTCTTTAGAGGTATGCCACTTTGCAATCGGCTTAAGCTTGGTAAAGTTATGGAACTCTAAGTCCAATTTTGAGTCACTCTGTTACAATTCCTCGGAAAAGTAGAAATAACTGACATGAAAATGGGTGAAAAATTTGATCAAAGTTAAATTGAAAAATTTGAATGCAGATTTTTAGAGAATCGAATCAGAAGTCTTTAGAGGTATGCCACTTTGGAATCGGCTTAAGTTTGATAAAGTTATGGACTCTCGAAGTTCAATTTTGGGTCAAAGTTAAACAAGTCAAATTAGAAATAACTGACATAAAAATGGGTGAAAAATTTGATCAAAGTTAAATTGAAAAATTTGAATGCAGATTTTTAGAGAATCGAATCAGAAGTCTTTAGAGGTATGCCACTTTGCAATCGGCTTAAGTTTGGTAAAGTTATGGACTCTATAAGTCCAATTTTAAGTCACTCTGTTACAAGTCCTCGGATATCTAGAAATAACTGACATGAAAATGGGTCAAAAAATTAATCGACGTTAAATTGAAAAATTTGAATGCAGATTTTTAGAGAATCGAATCAGAAGTCTTTAGAGGTATGCCACTTTGCAATCGGCTTAAGTTTGGTAAAGTTATGGACTCTCGAAGTTCAATTTTGGGTCAAAGTTAAACAAGTCAAATTAGAAATAACTGACATAAAAATGGGTGAAAAATTTGATCAAAGTTAAATTGAAAAATTTGAATGCAGATTTTTAGAGAATCGAATCAGAAGTCTTTAGAGGTATGCCACTTTGCAATCGGCTTAAGTTTGGTAAAGTTATGGACTCTATAAGTCCAATTTTAAGTCACTCTGTTACAAGTCCTCGGATATCTAGAAATAACTGACATGAAAATGGGTCAAAAAATTAATCGACGTTAAATTGAAAAATTTGAATGCAGATTTTTAGAGAATCGAATCAGAAGTCTTTAGAGGTATGCCACTTTGCAATCGGCTTAAGTTTGGTAAAGTTATGGACTCTCGAAGTTCAATTTTGGGTCAAAGTTAAACAAGTCAAATTAGAAATAACTGACATAAAAATGGGTGAAAAATTTGATCAAAGTTAAATTGAAAAATTTGAATGCAGATTTTTAGAGAATCGAATCAGAAGTCTTTAGAGGTATGCCACTTTGCAATCGGCTTAAGTTTGGTAAAGTTATGGACTCTCTAAGTCCAATTTTAAGTCACTCTGTTACAAGTCCTCGGATATCTAGAAATAACTGACATGAAAATGGGTCAAAAAATTAATCGACGTTAAATTGAAAAATTTGAATGCAGATTTTTAGAGAATCGAATCAGAAGTCTTTAGAGGTATGCCACTTTGCAATCGGCTTAAGTTTGGTAAAGTTATGGACTCTCGAAGTTCAATTTTGGGTCAAAGTTAAACAAGTCAAATTAGAAATAACTGACATGAAAATGGGTCAAAAATTTGATCAACGTTAAATTGAAAAATTTGAATGCAGATTTTTAGAGAATCGAATCAGAAGTCTTTAGGGGTATGCCACTTTGCAATCGGCTTAAGTTTGGTAAAGTTATGGACTCTATAAGTCCAATTTTAAGTCACTCTGTTACAATTCCTCGGAAAAGTAGAAATAACTGACATGAAAATGGGTGAAAAATTTGATCAAAGTTAAATTGAAAAATTTGAATGCAGATTTTTAGAGAATCGAATCAGAAGTCTTTAGAGGTATGCGGCTTTGGAATCGGCTTAAGTTTGATAAAGTTATGGACTCTCGAAGTTCAATTTTGGGTCAAAGTTAAACAAGTCAAATTAGAAATAACTGACATAAAAATGGGTGAAAAATTTGATCAAAGTTAAATTGAAAAATTTGAATGCAGATTTTTAGAGAATCGAATCAGAAGTCTTTAGAGGTATGCCACTTTGGAATCGGCTTAAGTTTGGTTAAGTTATGGAACTCTAAGTCCAATTTTGAGTCACTCTTTTACAAGTCATCGGAAAATTAGAAATAACTCACATGAAAATGGGTCAAAAATTTGATCAACGTTAAATTGAAAAATTTGAATGCAGATTTTTAGAGAATAGAATCAGAAGTCTTTAGAGGTATGCGGCTTTGGAATCGGCTTAAGTTTGGTAAAGTTATGGACTCTCGAAGTTCCATTTTGGGTCAAAGTTTACAAGTCAAATTAGAAATAACTGACATAAAAATGGGTGAAAAATTTGATCAAAGTTAAATTGAAAAATTTGAATGCAGATTTTTAGAGAATCGAATCAGAAGTCTTTAGAGGTATGCCACTTTGCAATCGGCTTAAGTTTGGTAAAGTTATGGACTCTCTAAGTCCAATTTTAAGTCACTCTGTTACAAGTCCTCGGAAATCTAGAAATAACTGACATGAAAATGGGTCAAAAAATTAATCGACGTTAAATTGAAAAATTTGAATGCAGATTTTTAGAGAATCGAATCAGAAGTCTTTAGAGGTATGCCACTTTGCAATCGGCTTAAGTTTGGTAAAGTTATGGACTCTCGAAGTTCAATTTTGGGTCAAAGTTAAACAAGTCAAATTAGAAATAACTGACATAAAAATGGGTGAAAAATTTGATCAAAGTTAAATTGAAAAATTTGAATGCAGATTTTTAGAGAATCGAATCAGAAGTCTTTAGAGGTATGCCACTTTGCAATCGGCTTAAGTTTGGTAAAGTTATGGACTCTCTAAGTCCAATTTTAAGTCACTCTGTTACAAGTCCTCGGAAATCTAGAAATAACTGACATGAAAATGGGTCAAAAAATTAATCGACGTTAAATTGAAAAATTTGAATGCAGATTTTTAGAGAATCGAATCAGAAGTCTTTAGAGGTATGCCACTTTGCAATCGGCTTAAGTTTGGTAAAGTTATGGACTCTCGAAGTTCAATTTTGGGTCAAAGTTAAACAAGTCAAATTAGAAATAACTGACATGAAAATGGGTCAAAAATTTGATCAACGTTAAATTGAAAAATTTGAATGCAGATTTTTAGAGAATCGAATCAGAAGTCTTTAGAGGTATGCGGCTTTGGAATCGGCTTAAGTTTGATTAAGTTATGGACTCTCGAAGTTCAATTTTGGGTCAAAGTTAAACAAGTCAAATTAGAAATAACTGACATGAAAATGGGTGAAAAATTTGATCAAAGTTAAATTGAAAAATTTGAATGCAGATTTTTAGAGAATCGAATCAGAAGTCTTTAGAGGTATGCCACTTTTGCAATCGGCTTAAGTTTGGTAAAGTTATGGACTCTATAAGTCCAATTTTAAGTCACTCTGTTACAAGTCCTCGGATATCTAGAAATAACTGACATGAAAATGGGTCAAAAAATTAATCGACGTTAAATTGAAAAATTTGAATGCAGATTTTTAGAGAATCGAATCAGAAGTCTTTAGAGGTATGCCACTTTGCAATCGGCTTAAGTTTGGTAAAGTTATGGACTCTCGAAGTTCAATTTTGGGTCAAAGTTAAACAAGTCAAATTAGAAATAACTGACATAAAAATGGGTGAAAAATTTGATCAAAGTTAAATTGAAAAATTTGAATGCAGATTTTTAGAGAATCGAATCAGAAGTCTTTAGAGGTATGCCACTTTGCAATCGGCTTAAGTTTGGTAAAGTTATGGACTCTCTAAGTCCAATTTTAAGTCACTCTGTTACAAGTCCTCGGATATCTAGAAATAACTGACATGAAAATGGGTCAAAAAATTAATCGACGTTAAATTGAAAAATTTGAATGCAGATTTTTAGAGAATCGAATCAGAAGTCTTTAGAGGTATGCGGCTTTGGAATCGGCTTAAGTTTGGTAAAGTTATGGACTCTCGAAGTTCCATTTTGGGTCAAAGTTTACAAGTCAAATTAGAAATAACTGACATAAAAATGGGTGAAAAATTTGATCAAAGTTAAATTGAAAAATTTGAATGCAGATTTTTAGAGAATCGAATCAGAAGTCTTTAGAGGTATGCCACTTTGCAATCGGCTTAAGTTTGGTAAAGTTATGGACTCTCGAAGTTCAATTTTGGGTCAAAGTTAAACAAGTCAAATTAGAAATAACTGACATGAAAATGGGTCAAAAATTTGATCAACGTTAAATTGAAAAATTTGAATGCAGATTTTTAGAGAATCGAATCAGAAGTCTTTAGAGGTATGCGGCTTTGGAATCGGCTTAAGTTTGGTAAAGTTATGGACTCTCGAAGTTCCATTTTGGGTCAAAGTTTACAAGTCAAATTAGAAATAACTGACATAAAAATGGGTGAAAAATTTGATCAAAGTTAAATTGAAAAATTTGAATGCAGATTTTTAGAGAATCGAATCAGAAGTCTTTAGAGGTATGCCACTTTGCAATCGGCTTAAGTTTGGTAAAGTTATGGACTCTATAAGTCCAATTTTAAGTCACTCTGTTACAAGTCCTCGGATATCTAGAAATAACTGACATGAAAATGGGTCAAAAAATTAATCGACGTTAAATTGAAAAATTTGAATGCAGATTTTTAGAGAATCGAATCAGAAGTCTTTAGAGGTATGCCACTTTGCAATCGGCTTAAGTTTGGTAAAGTTATGGACTCTCGAAGTTCAATTTTGGGTCAAAGTTAAACAAGTCAAATTAGAAATAACTGACATAAAAATGGGTGAAAAATTTGATCAAAGTTAAATTGAAAAATTTGAATGCAGATTTTTAGAGAATCGAATCAGAAGTCTTTAGAGGTATGCCACTTTGCAATCGGCTTAAGTTTGGTAAAGTTATGGACTCTCTAAGTCCAATTTTAAGTCACTCTGTTACAAGTCCTCGGATATCTAGAAATAACTGACATGAAAATGGGTCAAAAAAATAATCGACGTTAAATTGAAAAATTTGAATGCAGATTTTTAGAGAATCGAATCAGAAGTCTTTAGAGGTATGCCACTTTGCAATCGGCTTAAGTTTGGTAAAGTTATGGACTCTCGAAGTTCAATTTTGGGTCAAAGTTAAACAAGTCAAATTAGAAATAACTGACATGAAAATGGGTCAAAAATTTGATCAACGTTAAATTGAAAAATTTGAATGCAGATTTTTGGAGAATCGAATCAGAAGTCTTTAGAGGTATGCGGCTTTGGAATCGGCTTAAGTTTGGTAAAGTTATGGACTCTTGAAGTTCCATTTTGGGTCAAAGTTTACAAGTCAAATTAGAAATAACTGACATAAAAATGGGTGAAAAATTTGATCAAAGTTAAATTGAAAAATTTGAATGCAGATTTTTAGAGAATCGAATCAGAAGTCTTTAGGGGTATGCCACTTTGCAATCGGCTTAAGTTTGGTAAAGTTATGGACTCTATAAGTCCAATTTTAAGTCACTCTGTTACAAGTCCTCGGATATCTAGAAATAACTGACATGAAAATGGGTCAAAAAATTAATCGACGTTAAATTGAAAAATTTGAATGCAGATTTTTAGAGAATCGAATCAGAAGTCTTTAGAGGTATGCCACTTTGCAATCGGCTTAAGTTTGGTAAAGTTATGGACTCTCGAAGTTCAATTTTGGGTCAAAGTTAAACAAGTCAAATTAGAAATAACTGACATAAAAATGGGTGAAAAATTTGATCAAAGTTAAATTGAAAAATTTGAATGCAGATTTTTAGAGAATCGAATCAGAAGTCTTTAGAGGTATGCCACTTTGCAATCGGCTTAAGTTTGGTAAAGTTATGGACTCTCTAAGTCCAATTTTAAGTCACTCTGTTACAAGTCCTCGGATATCTAGAAATAACTGACATGAAAATGGGTCAAAAAATTAATCGACGTTAAATTGAAAAATTTGAATGCAGATTTTTAGAGAATCGAATCAGAAGTCTTTAGAGGTATGCCACTTTGCAATCGGCTTAAGTTTGGTAAAGTTATGGACTCTCGAAGTTCAATTTTGGGTCAAAGTTAAACAAGTCAAATTAGAAATAACTGACATGAAAATGGGTCAAAAATTTGATCAACGTTAAATTGAAAAATTTGAATGCAGATTTTTAGAGAATCGAATCAGAAGTCTTTAGAGGTATGCGGCTTTGGAATCGGCTTAAGTTTGATTAAGTTATGGACTCTCGAAGTTCAATTTTGGGTCAAAGTTAAACAAGTCAAATTAGAAATAACTGACATGAAAATGGGTGAAAAATTTGATCAAAGTTAAATTGAACAAGAAAGGAAAGCAAACTTCGGGCGGAGCCGAAGTTGATATACCCTTGCAGAATATTCTGTAAATTATATTCTCCAAATTTATTTATATGATGCATTCTTAATACTCATAAAAAATCCCAACTTCCCAACTTTAAAAACACCAAAGTTATGGCATTTCCAATCGTTCAGTTATATGGCAGCTACAAGATATAGTCGGCCGATCCTTATGAAATTTGGTAGGTCGGATTGATTGGCGAAAAATTAAGCCCATAGATAATCCCAACTTTCTAACTTTACAAACACCAAAGTTATGGCATTTCCGATCAATCAGTTATATGGCGGCTATAGGATATAGTCGCCCGATCCTTATGAAATTTGATAGTTCAGACTGATTGGCCAAAAATAAAACCCAAAGAAAATTACAACTTCCTAACTTCAAAAACACCAAAGTTATGGCATTTCCGATCGTTCAGTTATATGACAGCTATACGATATAGTGGCCCGATCCGGCTCGTTCCGACTTATATACTACCTGCAATAGAAAGACAACTTTTGGGAAAGTTTCAAGCAGATAGCTTTAAAACTGAGGGACTAGTTTGCGTAGAAACGGACGGACGGACAGACGGACGGACAGACGGACGGACAGACGGACAGGCGGACGGACAGACGGACGCACAGACGGACATGGCTAGATCGACTCTCCTGGTGATGCTGATCAAGAATATATATACTTTATAGGGTCGGAAATGTCTCCTTCACTGCGTTGCAAACTTTTGACTGAAATTATAATACCCTCTGCAAGGGTATAAAAATTTGAATGCAGATTTTTAGAGAATCGAATCAGAAGTCTTTAGAGGTATGCCACTTTGGAATCGGCTTAAGTTTGGTAAAGTTATGGACTCTCTAAGTCCAATTTTAAATCACTCTGTTACAAGTCCTCGGAAATCTAGAAATAACTGACATGAAAATGGGTCAAAAAATTAATCGACGTTAAATTGAAAAATTTGAATGCAGATTTTTAGAGAATCGAATCAGAAGTCTTTAGAGGTATGCCACTTTGCAATCGGCTTAAGTTTGGTAAAGTTATGGACTCTCTAAGTCCAATTTTAAGTCACTCTGTTACAAGTCCTCGGATATCTAGAAATAACTGACATGAAAATGGGTCAAAAAATTAATCGACGTTAAATTGAAAAATTTGAATGCAGATTTTTAGAGAATCGAATCAGAAGTCTTTAGAGGTATGCCACTTTGCAATCGGCTTAAGTTTGGTAAAGTTATGGACTCTCGAAGTTCAATTTTGGGTCAAAGTTAAACAAGTCAAATTAGAAATAACTGACATGAAAATGGGTCAAAAATTTGATCAACGTTAAATTGAAAAATTTGAATGCAGATTTTTAGAGAATCGAATCAGAAGTCTTTAGAGGTATGCGGCTTTGGAATCGGCTTAAGTTTGATTAAGTTATGGACTCTCGAAGTTCAATTTTGGGTCAAAGTTAAACAAGTCAAATTAGAAATAACTGACATGAAAATGGGTGAAAAATTTGATCAAAGTTAAATTGAACAAGAAAGGAAAGCAAACTTCGGGCGGAGCCGAAGTTGATATACCCTTGCAGAATATTCTGTAAATTATATTCTCCAAATTTATTTATATGATGCATTCTTAATACTCATAAAAAATCCCAACTTCCCAACTTTAAAAACACCAAAGTTATGGCATTTCCAATCGTTCAGTTATATGGCAGCTAGAAGATATAGTCGGCCGATCCTTATGAAATTTGGTAGGTCGGATTGATTGGCGAAAAATTAAACCCATAGATAATCCCAACTTTCTAACTTTACAAACACCAAAGTTATGGCATTTCCGATCAATCAGTTATATGGCGGCTATAGGATATAGTCGGCCGATCCTTATGAAATTTGATAGTTCAGACTGATTGGCCAAAAATAAAACCCATAGAAAATCCCAACTTCCTAACTTTAAAAACACCAAAGTTATGGCATTTCCGATCGTTCAGTTATATGACAGCTATACGATATAGTGGCCCGATCCGGCTCGTTCCGACTTATATACTACCTGCAATAGAAAGACAACTTTTGGGAAAGTTTCAAGCAGATAGCTTTAAAACTGAGGGACTAGTTTGCGTAGAAACGGACGGACGGACAGACGGACGGACAGACGGACGGACAGACGGACGGACAGACGGACAGGCGGACGGACAGACGGACGGACAGACGGACATGGCTAGATCGACTCTCCTGGTGATGCTGATCAAGAATATATATACTTTATAGGGTCGGAAATGTCTCCTTCACTGCGTTGCAAACTTTTGACTGAAATTATAATACCCTCTGCTAGGGTATAAAAATTTGAATGCAGATTTTTAGAGAATCGAATCAGAAGTCTTTAGAGGTATGCCACTTTGGAATCGGCTTAAGTTTGGTAAAGTTATGGACTCTCTAAGTCCAATTTTAAATCACTCTGTTACAAGTCCTCGGAAATCTAGAAATAACTGACATGAAAATGGGTCAAAAAATTAATCGACGTTAAATTGAAAAATTTGAATGCAGATTTTTAGAGAATCGAATCAGAAGTCTTTAGAGGTATGCCACTTTGGAATCGGCTTAAGTTTGGTAAAGTTATGGACTCTCTAAGTCCAATTTTAAATCACTCTGTTACAAGTCCTCGGAAATCTAGAAATAACTGACATGAAAATGGGTCAAAAAATTAATCGACGTTAAATTGAAAAATTTGAATGCAGAGTTTTAGAGAATCGAATCAGAAGTCTTTAGAGGTATGCCACTTTGCAATCGGCTTAAGCTTGGTAAAGTTATGGAACTCTAAGTCCAATTTTGAGTCACTCTGTTACAATTCCTCGGAAAAGTAGAAATAACTGACATGAAAATGGGTGAAAAATTTGATCAAAGTTAAATTGAAAAATTTGAATGCAGATTTTTAGAGAATCGAATCAGAAGTCTTTAGAGGTATGCGGCTTTGGAATCGGCTTAAGTTTGATAAAGTTATGGACTCTCGAAGTTCAATTTTGGGTCAAAGTTAAACAAGTCAAATTAGAAATAACTGACATAAAAATGGGTGAAAAATTTGATCAAAGTTAAATTGAAAAATTTGAATGCAGATTTTTAGAGAATCGAATCAGAAGTCTTTAGAGGTATGCCACTTTGGAATCGGCTTAAGTTTGGTTAAGTTATGGAACTCTAAGTCCAATTTTGAGTCCCTCTTTTACAAGTCATCGGAAAATTAGAAATAACTCACATGAAAATGGGTCAAAAATTTGATCAACGTTAAATTGAAAAATTTGAATGCAGATTTTTAGAGAATCGAATCAGAAGTCTTTAGAGGTATGCGGCTTTGGAATCGGCTTAAGTTTGGTAAAGTTATGGACTCTCGAAGTTCCATTTTGGGTCAAAGTTTACAAGTCAAATTAGAAATAACTGACATAAAAATGGGTGAAAAATTTGATCAAAGTTAAATTGAAAAATTTGAATGCAGATTTTTAGAGAATCGAATCAGAAGTCTTTAGGGGTATGCCACTTTGCAATCGGCTTAAGTTTGGTAAAGTTATGGACTCTATAAGTCCAATTTTAAGTCACTCTGTTACAAGTCCTCGGATATCTAGAAATAACTGACATGAAAATGGGTCAAAAAATTAATCGACGTTAAATTGAAAACTGACATAAAAATGGGTGAAAAATTTGATCAAAGTTAAATTGAAAAATTTGAATGCAGATTTTTAGAGAATCGAATCAGAAGTCTTTAGAGGTATGCCACTTTGCAATCGGCTTAAGTTTGGTAAAGTTATGGACTCTCTAAGTCCAATTTTAAGTCACTCTGTTACAAGTCCTCGGATATCTAGAAATAACTGACATGAAAATGGGTCAAAAAATTAATCGACGTTAAATTGAAAAATTTGAATGCAGATTTTTAGAGAATCGAATCAGAAGTCTTTAGAGGTATGCCACTTTGCAATCGGCTTAAGTTTGGTAAAGTTATGGACTCTCGAAGTTCAATTTTGGGTCAAAGTTAAACAAGTCAAATTAGAAATAACTGACATGAAAATGGGTCAAAAAATTTGATCAACGTTAAATTGAAAAATTTGAATGCAGATTTTTAGAGAATCGAATCAGAAGTCTTTAGAGGTATGCGGCTTTGGAATCGGCTTAAGTTTGATTAAGTTATGGACTCTCGAAGTTCAATTTTGGGTCAAAGTTAAACAAGTCAAATTAGAAATAACTGACATGAAAATGGGTGAAAAATTTGATCAAAGTTAAATTGAACAAGAAAGGAAAGCAAACTTCGGGCGGAGCCGAAGTTGATATACCCTTGCAGAATATTCTGTAAATTATATTCTCCAAATTTATTTATATGATGCATTCTTAATACTCATAAAAAATCCCAACTTCCCAACTTTAAAAACACCAAAGTTATGGCATTTCCAATCGTTCAGTTATATGGCAGCTACAAGATATAGTCGGCCGATCCTTATGAAATTTGGTAGGTCGGATTGATTGGCGAAAAATTAAGCCCATAGATAATCCCAACTTTCTAACTTTACAAACACCAAAGTTATGGCATTTCCGATCAATCAGTTATATGGCGGCTATAGGATATAGTCGCCCGATCCTTATGAAATTTGATAGTTCAGACTGATTGGCCAAAAATAAAACCCAAAGAAAATTACAACTTCCTAACTTCAAAAACACCAAAGTTATGGCATTTCCGATCGTTCAGTTATATGACAGCTATACGATATAGTGGCCCGATCCGGCTCGTTCCGACTTATATACTACCTGCAATAGAAAGACAACTTTTGGGAAAGTTTCAAGCAGATAGCTTTAAAACTGAGGGACTAGTTTGCGTAGAAACGGACGGACGGACAGACGGACGGACAGACGGACGGACAGACGGACAGGCGGACGGACAGACGGACGCACAGACGGACATGGCTAGATCGACTCTCCTGGTGATGCTGATCAAGAATATATATACTTTATAGGGTCGGAAATGTCTCCTTCACTGCGTTGCAAACTTTTGACTGAAATTATAATACCCTCTGCAAGGGTATAAAAATTTGAATGCAGATTTTTAGAGAATCGAATCAGAAGTCTTTAGAGGTATGCCACTTTGGAATCGGCTTAAGTTTGGTAAAGTTATGGACTCTCTAAGTCCAATTTTAAATCACTCTGTTACAAGTCCTCGAAATCTAGAAATAACTGACATGAAAATGGGTCAAAAAAATTAATCGACGTTAAATTGAAAAATTTGAATGCAGATTTTTAGAGAATCGAATCAGAAGTCTTTAGAGGTATGCCACTTTGCAATCGGCTTAAGTTTGGTAAAGTTATGGACTCTCTAAGTCCAATTTTAAGTCACTCTGTTACAAGTCCTCGGAAATCTAGAAATAACTGACATGAAAATGGGTCAAAAATTTGATCAACGTTAAATTGAAAAATTTGAATGCAGATTTTTAGAGAATCGAATCAGAAGTCTTTAGAGGTATGCGGCTTTGGAATCGGCTTAAGTTTGGTAAAGTTATGGACTCTCGAAGTTCCATTTTGGGTCAAAGTTTACAAGTCAAATTAGAAATAACTGACATAAAAATGGGTGAAAAATTTGATCAAAGTTAAATTGAAAAATTTGAATGCAGATTTTTAGAGAATCGAATCAGAAGTCTTTAGAGGTATGCCACTTTGCAATCGGCTTAAGTTTGGTAAAGTTATGGACTCTATAAGTCCAATTTTAAGTCACTCTGTTACAAGTCCTCGGATATCTAGAAATAACTGACATGAAAATGGGTCAAAAAAATTAATCGACGTTAAATTGAAAAATTTGAATGCAGATTTTTAGAGAATCGAATCAGAAGTCTTTAGAGGTATGCCACTTTGCAATCGGCTTAAGTTTGGTAAAGTTATGGACTCTCGAAGTTCAATTTTGGGTCAAAGTTAAACAAGTCAAATTAGAAATAACTGACATAAAAATGGGTGAAAAATTTGATCAAAGTTAAATTGAAAAATTTGAATGCAGATTTTTAGAGAATCGAATCAGAAGTCTTTAGAGGTATGCCACTTTGCAATCGGCTTAAGTTTGGTAAAGTTATGGACTCTCTAAGTCCAATTTTAAGTCACTCTGTTACAAGTCCTCGGATATCTAGAAATAACTGACATGAAAATGGGTCAAAAAATTAATCGACGTTAAATTGAAAAATTTGAATGCAGATTTTTAGAGAATCGAATCAGAAGTCTTTAGAGGTATGCCACTTTGCAATCGGCTTAAGTTTGGTAAAGTTATGGACTCTCTAAGTCCAATTTTAAGTCACTCTGTTACAAGTCCTCGGATATCTAGAAATAACTGACATGAAAATGGGTCAAAAATTTGATCAACGTTAAATTGAAAAATTTGAATGCAGATTTTTAGAGAATCGAATCAGAAGTCTTTAGAGGTATGCGGCTTTGGAATCGGCTTAAGTTTGGTAAAGTTATGGACTCTCGAAGTTCCATTTTGGGTCAAAGTTTACAAGTCAAATTAGAAATAACTGACATAAAAATGGGTGAAAAATTTGATCAAAGTTAAATTGAAAAATTTGAATGCAGATTTTTAGAGAATCGAATCAGAAGTCTTTAGAGGTATGCCACTTTGCAATCGGCTTAAGTTTGGTAAAGTTATGGACTCTATAAGTCCAATTTTAAGTCACTCTGTTACAAGTCCTCGGATATCTAGAAATAACTGACATGAAAATGGGTCAAAAAATTAATCGACGTTAAATTGAAAAATTTGAATGCAGATTTTTAGAGAATCGAATCAGAAGTCTTTAGAGGTATGCCACTTTGCAATCGGCTTAAGTTTGGTAAAGTTATGGACTCTCGAAGTTCAATTTTGGGTCAAAGTTAAACAAGTCAAATTAGAAATAACTGACATAAAAATGGGTGAAAAATTTGATCAAAGTTAAATTGAAAAATTTGAATGCAGATTTTTAGAGAATCGAATCAGAAGTCTTTAGAGGTATGCCACTTTGCAATCGGCTTAAGTTTGGTAAAGTTATGGACTCTCTAAGTCCAATTTTAAGTCACTCTGTTACAAGTCCTCGGATATCTAGAAATAACTGACATGAAAATGGGTCAAAAAATTAATCGACGTTAAATTGAAAAATTTGAATGCAGATTTTTAGAGAATCGAATCAGAAGTCTTTAGAGGTATGCCACTTTGCAATCGGCTTAAGTTTGGTAAAGTTATGGACTCTCGAAGTTCAATTTTGGGTCAAAGTTAAACAAGTCAAATTAGAAATAACTGACATGAAAATGGGTCAAAAATTTGATCAACGTTAAATTGAAAAATTTGAATGCAGATTTTTAGAGAATCGAATCAGAAGTCTTTAGAGGTATGCGGCTTTGGAATCGGCTTAAGTTTGATTAAGTTATGGACTCTCGAAGTTCAATTTTGGGTCAAAGTTAAACAAGTCAAATTAGAAATAACTGACATGAAAATGGGTGAAAAATTTGATCAAAGTTAAATTGAACAAGAAAGGAAAGCAAACTTCGGGCGGAGCCGAAGTTGATATACCCTTTGCAGAATATTCTGTAAATTATATTCTCCAAATTTATTTATATGATGCATTCTTAATACTCATAAAAAATCCCAACTTCCCAACTTTAAAAACACCAAAGTTATGGCATTTCCAATCGTTCAGTTATATGGCAGCTACAAGATATAGTCGGCCGATCCTTATGAAATTTGGTAGGTCGGATTGATTGGCGAAAAATTAAGCCCATAGATAATCCCAACTTTCTAACTTTACAAACACCAAAGTTATGGCATTTCCGATCAATCAGTTATATGGCGGCTATAGGATATAGTCGCCCGATCCTTATGAAATTTGATAGTTCAGACTGATTGGCCAAAAATAAAACCCAAAGAAAATTACAACTTCCTAACTTCAAAAACACCAAAGTTATGGCATTTCCGATCGTTCAGTTATATGACAGCTATACGATATAGTGGCCCGATCCGGCTCGTTCCGACTTATATACTACCTGCAATAGAAAGACAACTTTTGGGAAAGTTTCAAGCAGATAGCTTTAAAACTGAGGGACTAGTTTGCGTAGAAACGGACGGACGGACAGACGGACGGACAGACGGACGGACAGACGGACGGACAGACGGACAGGCGGACGGACAGACGGACGGACAGACGGACATGGCTAGATCGACTCTCCTGGTGATGCTGATCAAGAATATATATACTTTATAGGGTCGGAAATGTCTCCTTCACTGCGTTGCAAACTTTTGACTGAAATTATAATACCCTCTGCTAGGGTATAAAAATTTGAATGCAGATTTTTAGAGAATCGAATCAGAAGTCTTTAGAGGTATGCCACTTTGGAATCGGCTTAAGTTTGGTAAAGTTATGGACTCTCTAAGTCCAATTTTAAATCACTCTGTTACAAGTCCTCGGAAATCTAGAAATAACTGACATGAAAATGGGTCAAAAAATTAATCGACGTTAAATTGAAAAATTTGAATGCAGATTTTTAGAGAATCGAATCAGAAGTCTTTAGAGGTATGCCACTTTGGAATCGGCTTAAGTTTGGTAAAGTTATGGACTCTCTAAGTCCAATTTTAAATCACTCTGTTACAAGTCCTCGGAAATCTAGAAATAACTGACATGAAAATGGGTCAAAAAATTAATCGACGTTAAATTGAAAAATTTGAATGCAGAGTTTTAGAGAATCGAATCAGAAGTCTTTAGAGGTATGCCACTTTGCAATCGGCTTAAGCTTGGTAAAGTTATGGAACTCTAAGTCCAATTTTGAGTCACTCTGTTACAATTCCTCGGAAAAGTAGAAATAACTGACATGAAAATGGGTGAAAAATTTGATCAAAGTTAAATTGAAAAATTTGAATGCAGATTTTTAGAGAATCGAATCAGAAGTCTTTAGAGGTATGCGGCTTTGGAATCGGCTTAAGTTTGATAAAGTTATGGACTCTCGAAGTTCAATTTTGGGTCAAAGTTAAACAAGTCAAATTAGAAATAACTGACATAAAAATGGGTGAAAAATTTGATCAAAGTTAAATTGAAAAATTTGAATGCAGATTTTTAGAGAATCGAATCAGAAGTCTTTAGAGGTATGCCACTTTGGAATCGGCTTAAGTTTGGTTAAGTTATGGAACTCTAAGTCCAATTTTGAGTCCCTCTTTTACAAGTCATCGGAAAATTAGAAATAACTCACATGAAAATGGGTCAAAAATTTGATCAACGTTAAATTGAAAAATTTGAATGCAGATTTTTAGAGAATCGAATCAGAAGTCTTTAGAGGTATGCGGCTTTGGAATCGGCTTAAGTTTGGTAAAGTTATGGACTCTCGAAGTTCCATTTTGGGTCAAAGTTTACAAGTCAAATTAGAAATAACTGACATAAAAATGGGTGAAAAATTTGATCAAAGTTAAATTGAAAAAATTGAATGCAGATTTTTAGAGAATCGAATCAGAAGTCTTTAGAGGTATGCCACTTTGCAATCGGCTTAAGTTTGGTAAAGTTATGGACTCTATAAGTCCAATTTTAAGTCACTCTGTTACAAGTCCTCGGATATCTAGAAATAACTGACATGAAAATGGGTCAAAAAATTAATCGACGTTAAATTGAAAAATTTGAATGCAGATTTTTAGAGAATCGAATCAGAAGTCTTTAGAGGTATGCCACTTTGCAATCGGCTTAAGTTTGGTAAAGTTATGGACTCTCGAAGTTCAATTTTGGGTCAAAGTTAAACAAGTCAAATTAGAAATAACTGACATAAAAATGGGTGAAAAATTTAATCAAAGTTAAATTGAAAAATTTGAATGCAGATTTTTAGAGAATCGAATCAGAAGTCTTTAGAGGTATGCCACTTTGCAATCGGCTTAAGTTTGGTAAAGTTATGGACTCTATAAGTCCAATTTTAAGTCACTCTGTTACAAGTCCTCGGATATCTAGAAATAACTGACATGAAAATGGGTCAAAAAATTAATCGACGTTAAATTGAAAAATTTGAATGCAGATTTTTAGAGAATCGAATCAGAAGTCTTTAGAGGTATGCCACTTTGCAATCGGCTTAAGTTTGGTAAAGTTATGGACTCTCGAAGTTCAATTTTGGGTCAAAGTTAAACAAGTCAAATTAGAAATAACTGACATGAAAATGGGTCAAAAATTTGATCAACGTTAAATTGAAAAATTTGAATGCAGATTTTTAGAGAATCGAATCAGAAGTCTTTAGAGGTATGCGGCTTTGGAATCGGCTTAAGTTTGGTAAAGTTATGGACTCTCGAAGTTCCATTTTGGGTCAAAGTTTACAAGTCAAATTAGAAATAACTGACATAAAAATGGGTGAAAAATTTGATCAAAGTTAAATTGAAAAATTTGAATGCAGATTTTTAGAGAATCGAATCAGAAGTCTTTAGGGGTATGCCACTTTGCAATCGGCTTAAGTTTGGTAAAGTTATGGGCTCTATAAGTCCAATTTTAAGTCACTCTGTTACAAGTCCTCGGATATCTAGAAATAACTGACATGAAAATGGGTCAAAAAAATTAATCGACGTTAAATTGAAAAATTTGAATGCAGATTTTTAGAGAATCGAATCAGAAGTCTTTAGAGGTATGCCACTTTGCAATCGGCTTAAGTTTGGTAAAGTTATGGACTCTCGAAGTTCAATTTTGGGTCAAAGTTAAACAAGTCAAATTAGAAATAACTGACATAAAAATGGGTGAAAAATTTGATCAAAGTTAAATTGAAAAATTTGAATGCAGATTTTTAGAGAATCGAATCAGAAGTCTTTAGAGGTATGCCACTTTGCAATCGGCTTAAGTTTGGTAAAGTTATGGACTCTCTAAGTCCAATTTTAAGTCACTCTGTTACAAGTCCTCGGATATCTAGAAATAACTGACATGAAAATGGGTCAAAAAATTAATCGACGTTAAATTGAAAAATTTGAATGCAGATTTTTAGAGAATCGAATCAGAAGTCTTTAGAGGTATGCCACTTTGCAATCGGCTTAAGTTTGGTAAAGTTATGGACTCTCGAAGTTCAATTTTGGGTCAAAGTTAAACAAGTCAAATTAGAAATAACTGACATGAAAATGGGTGAAAAATTTGATCAAAGTTAAATTGAACAAGAAAGGAAAGCAAACTTCGGGCGGAGCCGAAGTTGATATACCCTTGCAGAATATTCTGTAAATTATATTCTCCAAATTTATTTATATGATGCATTCTTAATACTCATAAAAAATGCCAACTTCCCAACTTTAAAAACACCAAAGTTATGGC